>NC_057937.1:61387860-61390360 GCF_018555375.3 Anguilla rostrata | reverse complement strand
AGGATGCGCGGCACCGCGTTCCCGTCGCCGTAGATCTTAGAGCTGCGCGACAGAGGAGCGCCGTCACAGCAAAGCAGCCAATCAGGGTCTCCCGTTACCACTCAAAACTCACAGCACCCAATCAGGGTCTGCAGCAAAGCCCTCAAAACTCACAGCACCCAATCAAGGTCGGCTGCAAACCCTCAAAACTCACAGCGTCCAATCAGGGTCTGCTGCAAACCCTCAGAACTCACAGCACCCAATCAAGGTCTGCTGCAAACCCTCAAAACGCACAGCGTCCAATCAGCACCTCCTACAAACACTCAAATCTCAAAGCATCCAATCAGCATCTCCAGCAAACATCTGAGCCCTATGTTAGCTTCAGCAAGTCTGCCCATTCTCCTCTGGCCTCTCATTAATACCTTATTTCCAGCCACAGAGCTGCTGCTCATTGGATGTTTTTGTTTATCGCACCATTCTCAGTAAGATCTACACACCGTAGTGTGTGAAAATCCCAGGAGGGCAGCTGCTTCTGAGATGCTGGAACCACCAAGTCTGGCACCAGCAATCATACCATGGTCAAAGTCACCTAGACCATGCCATCTTGTCCATTTGGTCAAACAGAAAACTAAACCTCTTCACCACGCCTACATGCTTTATATATACAGTCTGAGCCACGTGATTCACTGTTTGGAGGAGTGGGCTACTTGTAACACCTGTGAGTTATTCATCCAGGACTAAGAGCTTGTTGAGGTAAAATGCAGTTTGTAGAGTTTATTCCACTCTTTTACTTTGCCCCCAGCTATACACCTTCATTTATAACACAGGGTGAAAGAATTTCACCGTACACTACATACACCCAGAGGACAGAATGCAGCTCTTCAGACTCCAAGGTTGCCTGTTAGAGCATTAAGCATTAATATCGTAGTCATGAGCAAGAACCTAAATCACTGCTCATCTGAATAAACGGATAGAGTAAAAACATCAGAGCCATCAGCCAGATGGGATAGAGCCAGAAACGAAAAGCTGTTAACCAAATATATGATGCAAATGAGTGTGGCAAGGAGGCAAGCGTTTGACTAAAAGTGAGATCAGATTAAGATCAGGTTGTGGGGCAGGGCGTTATAGAAACCGTTTATGACCAGTCTGAACCGGTTTGGTGTGAATCCTAGGTGGGACCACGCTGGTCTTTCACCTTCAGACACAAAGGTGATATCTGACCCCCGTGTCCCCTGCAGGGATAAAGAGCGAGAGGTGGCAGTATCCGGGTCGCTCCCCATGAGAAACAAAAGAGCCCAGCTTCGGGCAGGGGTTGGGCCACAATGCACCTGTAACCGTTACCGTAGCGATGAAAGACTGCAACAGCAGAGTCTCTCCGCGTGAGGTGAAACGTACCAGGGGTAGCGCTTTCCGAACTGCAGCTCCAGGGCGTGGTAGATCTTATTCTGGGTGTCCGCATCACGCACGTGCAGAACGTTTTCACCTGGGGAAGAAACGGACGCCAGGTTTAGACAGCCCTGTGAACAGGGTTCCCAGGTTTAGACAGCCCTGTGAACAGGGTTGCCAGGTTTAGACAGCCCTATGAACAGGGTTGCCAAGTTTAGACAGGGTCGCCAGGTTTACACAGCGCTGTGAACAGGGTTGCCAGGTTTAGACAGTACTGTGAACAGGGTTTCCAGGTTTAGACAGCGCTATGAACAGGGTTGCCAGGTTTAGACAGCACTGTGAACAGGGTTGCCAGGTTTAGACAGCCCTGTGAACAGGGTTGCCAGGTTTAGACAGCGCTGTGAACATGGTTGCCAGGTTTAGACAGTCCTATGAACAGGGTTGCCAGGTTTAGACAGCGCTGTGAACAGGGTTGCCAGGTTTAGACAGCGCTATGCACAGGGTTGCCAGGTTTAGACAGCACTATGCACAGGGTTGCCAGGTTTAGACAGCACTATGCACAGGGTTGCCAGGTTTAGACAGCGCTGTGAACAGGGTTGCCAGGTTTAGACAGCGCTGTGAACAGGGTTGCCAGGTTTAGACAGCACTATTCACAGGGTTGCCAGGTTTAGACAGTGCTGTGAACAGGGTTGCCAGGTTTAGACAGCGCTGTGAACAGGGTTGCCAGGTTTAGACAGCAATATGAACAGGGTTGCCAGGTTTAGACAGCGCTGTGAACAGGGACCCTAGGTTTCAGGTTCAGACAGCGCTGCTGCTGCTCTGACACCTCACCCTGGCTGAGTTTGGGGCTAGCCTCCCCCCGCCCCCGTGCCGTACCCGTCTCCCTGCCCGTCTGCCGGGTGCCCAGGTTGATGACGGGCGTCCCGAAGGCCCCCGCCTCCCGCACGCCGCAGCTGCTGTTGCCGATCATGCAGCCCGCGTGCGACACCAGCTGGATGAACTGCTCGAACGGCACGTGCTTCACCGCCCGGAAGTTCGGGTGCTGCTCGACGCCCTTCTTCCTCATCACCCGCACCATCTCCTTACTGCCTGTGGGAGGGAACCGGGGAGAGGGGGCGGGGTTAGACAGGACGGG